>NC_133398.1:0-2500 GCF_047511655.1 Castor canadensis
CTAACCCTAACCCTAACCCTAACCCTAACCCTAACCCTAACCCTAACCCTAACCCTAACCCTAACCCTAACCCTAACCCTAACCCTAACCCTAACCCTAACCCTAACCCTAACCCTAACCCTAACCCTAACCCTAACCCTAACCCTAACCCTAACCCTAACCCTAACCCTAACCCTAACCCTAACCCTAACCCTAACCCTAACCCTAACCCTAACCCTAACCCTAACCCTAACCCTAACCCTAACCCTAACCCTAACCCTAACCCTAACCCTAACCCTAACCCTAACCCTAACCCTAACCCTAACCCTAACCCTAACCCTAACCCTAACCCTAACCCTAACCTAACCCTAACCCTAACCCTAACCCTAACCCTAACCCTAACCCTAACCCTAACCCTAACCCTAACCCTAACCCTAACCCTAACCCTAACCCTAACCCTAACCCTAACCCTAACCCTAACCCTAACCCTAACCCTAACCCTAACCCTAACCCTAACCCTAACCCTAACCCTAACCCTAACCCTAACCCTAACCCTAACCCTAACCCTAACCCTAACCCTAACCCTAACCCTAACCCTAACCCTAACCCTAACCCTAACCCTAACCCTAACCCTAACCCTAACCCTAACCCTAACCCTAACCCTAACCCTAACCCTAACCCTAACCCTAACCCTAACCCTAACCCTAACCCTAACCCTAACCCTAACCCTAACCCTAACCCTAACCCTAACCCTAACCCTAACCCTAACCCTAACCCTAACCCTAACCCTAACCCTAACCCTAACCCTAACCCTAACCCTAACCCTAACCCTAACCCTAACCCTAACCCTAACCCTAACCCTAACCCTAACCCTAACCCTAACCCTAACCCTAACCCTAACCCTAACCCTAACCCTAACCCTAACCCTAACCCTAACCCTAACCCTAACCCTAACCCTAACCCTAACCCTAACCCTAACCCTAACCCTAACCCTAACCCTAACCCTAACCCTAACCCTAACCCTAACCCTAACCCTAACCCTAACCTAACCCTAACCCTAACCCTAACCCTAACCCTAACCCTAACCCTAACCCTAACCCTAACCCTAACCCTAACCCTAACCCTAACCCTAACCCTAACCCTAACCCTAACCCTAACCCTAACCCTAACCCTAACCCTAACCCTACCTAACCCTAACCACCTAACCCTAACCCTAACCCTAACCCTAACCCTAACCCTAACCCTAACCCTAACCCTAACCCTAACCCTAACCCTAACCCTAACCCTAACCCTAACCCTAACCCTAACCCTAACCCTAACCCTAACCCTAACCCTAACCCTAACCCTAACCCTAACCCTAACCCTAACCCTAACCCTAACCCTAACCCTAACCCTAACCCTAACCCTAACCCTAACCCTAACCCTAACCCTAACCCTAACCCTAACCCTAACCCTAACCCTAACCCTAACCCTAACCCTAACCCTAACCCTAACCCTAACCCTAACCCTAACCCTAACCCTAACCCTAACCCTAACCCTAACCCTAACCCTAACCCTAACCCTAACCCTAACCCTAACCCTAACCCTAACCCTAACCCTAACCCTAACCCTAACCCTAACCCTAACCCTAACCCTAACCCTAACCCTAACCCTAACCCTAACCCTAACCCTAACCCTAACCCTAACCCTAACCCTAACCCTAACCCTAACCCTAACCCTAACCCTAACCCTAACCCTAACCCTAACCCTAACCCTAACCCTAACCCTAACCCTAACCCTAACCCTAACCCTAACCCTAACCCTAACCCTAACCCTAACCCTAACCCTAACCCTAACCCTAACCCTAACCCTAACCCTAACCCTAACCCTAACCCTAACCCTAACCCTAACCCTAACCCTAACCCTAACCCTAACCCTAACCCTAACCCTAACCCTAACCCTAACCCTAACCCTAACCCTAACCCTAACCCTAACCCTAACCCTAACCCTAACCCTAACCCTAACCCTAACCCTAACCCTAACCCTAACCCTAACCCTAACCCTAACCCTAACCCTAACCCTAACCCTAACCCTAACCCTAACCCTAACCCTAACCCTAACCCTAACCCTAACCCTAACCCTAACCCTAACCCTAACCCTAACCCTAACCCTAACCCTAACCCTAACCCTAACCCTAACCCTAACCCTAACCCTAACCCTAACCCTAACCCTAACCCTAACCCTAACCCTAACCCTAACCCTAACCCTAACCCTAACCCTAACCCTAACCCTAACCCTAACCCTAACCCTAACCCTAACCCTAACCCTAACCCTAACCCTAACCCTAACCCTAACCCTAACCCTAACCCTAACCCTAACCCTAACCCTAACCCTAACCCTAACCCTAACCCTAACCCTAACCCTAACCCTAACCCTAACCCTAACCCTAACCCTAACCCTAACCCTAACCCTAACCCTAACCCTAACCCTAACCCTAACCCTAACCCTAACCCTAACCCTAACCCTAACCCTAACCCTAACC